>NC_057814.1:18970968-18974742 GCF_018294505.1 Triticum aestivum | reverse complement strand
GGGGGGGGGGTTTGGGGGTTTTGGGGGGTTAATTTAGGTTGTTATTAGGTAGCTATTAGAGAGAAGTGTCCTCTCTTATATCTCCGTGCTTGGTTTACCAACGCTACGTACTGCTATGCCTAAACATGGCTTAGATTGAAGTGAAGGCAACATGTGGTGCATGTCGAAAGTAATACTAATCCGGACTTGATCAAGTTTGGATTGTACTACTTTCGACACGCACCACATGCATGTTGCCTTCACTTCAATCCAATCCATGTTCATTTCACCCACTGATATATAATAACTCTTCATGCACGCATCATGCATCATCATATATAATAATAAGTCCTACTAATCATCATCATACAACTTCTACTCGTTATTAATAACAAGTCATACGATCATCATCCTCACAGTCATCGAACCAACCCTACTTAATTGTTCTTAGCACATGATCATCAGTATTAGGTAGGACCGAAATACCCTCTTTAAGGTAAAATAGCATAAAACAATATAGACCTTACTCTCCATTATGGAGAATGGAGATCATCCTGTCTCCAATCCTTGCGCCTCGCTTCCTTTTGCTTCCAAGAAGCTCCTTACGACTGTCCATACATTTTTTCCATTCTTTGATTTGCATGTCTCCACTTCTTTTAGAAATCTGGTATGGACAGTTGAGATTCGTAGGATGACCTGGTTGTATATTCAAAACATCAAGCCTACCATTCTGATACATCAAATGAGGCACACAATCCTCTGGGATTATCTGTTGAAAAACATAGTAATAACTTCATAGTTAGCAATGATAATGCACTAGTTTTAGAACTATGCAAAATATGCACGGATGTCGTAATAGTAAGAAATCTTACCAGGGTATCTCCATAGTAGTTACCGTAGTTCAACACGTGCACTAGTGGCACGTATGGAGGACCATAATGATGAGGAGTTTGATTGTAGATATTGTAATTCTCAATATCAGTACAAAATCCGACCAGATGAGTTTTCTCCTTATAAGTTAACTCAGAGCCATCGGTGTAGTAGGTTCTGTCTACCATGTTCCGCACATTGTTTGAACAATCAAAATAAGCTGTCAATGAAAATAAGCTGTCAACTAATTTGAAATGAACAATATAAATTAGCTAATAACTATGTTTGAGAAACTCACATAGCGGTAGAATTGGAGGCGTATCAACAAGGACCCAAATGTCCATATTGTCTTGCTCGATGTCAGGATCACCAAGATCCATGGTGACAAGCATACCCTCATCAAAACCATACATCTTGCAA
The DNA here is from genome assembly GCF_018294505.1 of Triticum aestivum. NCBI lineage: Eukaryota > Viridiplantae > Streptophyta > Magnoliopsida > Poales > Poaceae > Triticum > Triticum aestivum. The sequence continues at coordinate 18,973,473 of NC_057814.1, read as the reverse complement.
AATGCTTCCCAATTTTTGCAACCAAAATGGGTTACGCTCTCAGAATTATACAGCTTTACTTCAAAATCTATATCATGATGGGTCCTTAGGTGAATTTTCTTTGTTTCCATACTTTCATGGTCTTCAAAACCCATCCTCTCCAAGACGTAGCGTCTTGCATGGCATGGGATAAGCTAGCCGAATTGTAAAAGATGAAAAGTACACGTTGAAATAGTTGAAGTCGTGCTTAATTACGAAAAAATAACACTTGTCGTCGTTGCGTACCGTTTCAACATCGAACGTCTCCTCCAGCTTAATACTGAAGCGCAGATCTTCGTCCAGGTGAGGCCTGTTGCACTGACCTCGGTCGTCGTGGCACTAGTCGCACTCCCCCGGGAGACTTTCGTCGTACGAGTACGACATTTCCTATGTTCATGTATAATTCAAATATTAAACATCTACAATTAAATATATGTACTAAAAAACCTAAGTTAGATCATTATTATTCATCACGGGTTGACTATCGGTTTGTCGAGTCTTTTCTTGAAAACTCTCAGCTCACGTGGTGTATACATTCAACCGTTGTTGATGGTCGCTCCTCCCTTTGTCCCCGTGTGCATTACACCAAAATGTCTAGCTAGCACACGGGAACAAAGGAGAAGCGACCCCCACGACAACAGTCGGGATTCTTCGTCCTCTCATATATATATGGTGGAACTCTCCCTCACTGATTCCTCTCTGACATTTGCGACCGTCGGTGATGGTAGCTCCTCCTTTCGTTCTCGAGTGCATTACACCAAATTGTCTAGCAGACGGGAACGAAGGAGAAGCTACCCCCACGACAACAGTCGGGATTCTTCGTCCTCTCATATATGGTGGAGCCTCGACAGACTTACAGTCAACCCGAAATATCGTTTAATTATCTTTCTAAAAGAGGATTTGGCTGGTGTCACCTCGATGTCGGAGGGGGCGGTGACGGGGACGACGGCGGGGATGATGGAGGGGCCGGGGGCTCCTAGATTTCTGCGAAAACAAAAACCCTATAAGCTATCAACTAATCATAGTGCTCTCCAATTTTAGCATTCAAAGTAGGATCGGAGTAGTTTTTCACTTTGAGCATTCAATAAGCAAAATCAAATCACAAAATAAAGTAGTATTCAAATTAGGATGCATTCAATTATAAGCAAAACTACATCATCTCCATGCGTCCGTACATCGCCGAATATTATCACTAATACACCTCGAATACTATCATACATATAGCATCGCTAGTACAGCTAGAACAGTAGCGCCCGACGGGTATCGGCGCGGGCGGTGGACACCCAAAGGGACGGAACCATCACAGGATCATAGCTCCAGTGAGATCCCTGAAGAACCTGCCAGGTATTGTCGAGCCTGCCCTCCAACGCAACCATGTAGCGACGGACGTGCTGGTCCTCCTCGCTGACACGGTAACGTACCACCTCCGCGGTGTCCGGAAGCCTCGGCACCGTCACTGGCCCACGCGAGCGCCACCAAACAAGGATCGGGTCAACGACGGGCTGGTTCCTCACCAACCTACGCCCACCGGAAGGTAGCACCTCCCAAAACCAGCCCGGCGGAGCCCAGTCCCGGACATGGCCCCTCTGATCAAGCCGGCCTCCTCCGCCGAGTCGACGACGAGGATGCGGGATAGGCATCGTCGACGTCGATGCGGGAATAATTGCTTCAACTAAGAAAACAAACTAGTTCTATTAATTTCCTTACTATAAATAGAATAAAGTAGTACTTACTAAAAATAAACTAGCTAGTTTAACTAGTTCTATTATTTTTCTAACTAATTCTATTAAACACTTTCTTAGTAGTACTTACTAAAAGTTATCGGGGAGGGGGGTACATATATCGACAACGACATACCCGATAAAAAATAGGAAGAGGAAGAGGACGAAAAAAAAGAGGAGAAGAAGAAAGGAATAGAGGAGTAGATCGAAGAAAAAAAAGAAAAAAAGAGGAGAAGAAGAAGGAATTGAGGAGAAGAAGAAAAAATAGAATAATATATTATTCTATTTCTTCTTCTCCTCTATTTCTTCTTCTTTTACTCTTTTTCATCTTCTTATTTATTTCTCCTCTATTTCCTCTCCTCTTCTTCTTATTCTTCATCTTCTTCTCCTTCTTCCTCTTCTTATTTTCCTTTTTTCTCTCCTTCTTTTTCTTCTAAATATGAACATACATAAATGACTTCTAAATATGAAAAATCTAAACTACACATCTAAATTAATACATCTAAATTACAACAACTAAATTAACTACACATCTAACTACACATCCAAATTAATACAACTAAATTACAAATCTAAATTAAACTACGTACACATATAATAGCTAGGGGGCGCGGCGGCAGCGGCGGCGGCCATTACAGGGAGGAGGAGGAGGGGATCGGGGCGGCGCTCACAGGGTGGCGGAGGGCGACGGCGACCGCGGCGGGCCGGGGGCGGAGGGCAGCGACGGTGACGTACGGGGCGACGGCTATGGGGCGCGCGGCGGAGG
>NC_057814.1:18968747-18969792 GCF_018294505.1 Triticum aestivum | reverse complement strand
CTTATATAGCAAAGGCTTTGGTCCCGGTTGGTGGCTCCAACCGGAACCAATACCCACCCTTTGGTCCCGGTTGGTGCCACCAACCGGGACTAAAGGCCTCTTTTCACCAGCGCAAAGGGCGGGAAGCAGAGGGCTTTGGTCCCGGTTGGTGGCACCAACTGGGACCAAAGGGGAGCATTGGTTCCGGTTGGAGCCACCAACCGGGACTAATGTGCTGGCGCGGTGCGGTGGGAAGTTTAGTCCCACCTCGCTAGCTGAGAGAGCTCAGCACCTGTTTATAAGCTGCGCTGCAGCTCAGGTGCTGAGCTCCTCTCTAATATGCAGGCATTATACATGCCTACCTTTGTCATTGCCATGTTGGGCCTATTGGGCCTGCGGGCCTGCATCCTGGCCCATGTGCAGATGGGTTTGTAGTCCTATGCAGGCTGTGTGGCCCATTAGGCGGCATTTTTATATTTTTTCCAGTATTTTTTTGTTTTTTGAATTATTTATTTTCTTTTGATTTTTGCTTTATTTTTTTATTCTTTTTGCTTTTAGCTCAGAATAATTATATACTTTCTGTTAATCCATTAGTTTCCAAATGTCAATAGTTTAAATTTCATCCGGAAACTCGTGTGTTACAAAGGGATTTCATTTTTTAAACCTAATTTGAACTCCCGACTTTTTGTGTGTTCAAAATGCACCATTCAAAGCCACATCATCATTTTTCAATCCTTTCTAACTTCATTTGTTATTTTTCATGCATTTACTAATTATTTTGAACTATAAGTCCCTAAAATTGAAAAGCATTTCAAATGAACTCTGAAAAGGTTGAAAGTTGGCATGATATCATCATTTCATCCACATAGCATGTGCAAGAAAGTTGAGAGGGTTACGGCAAAAACTAGATGCACTTCGTGTACAAAGCGGACAATCTCTTTCAAAGTATCAGGATTTCATCCGGAAACTCGTGTGTTACAAAGGGATTTCATTTTTTAAACCTTATTTGAACTCCTGACTTTTTGTGTGTTCAAAATGCACCATTCAAAGCCACATCATCATTTTT
>NC_057814.1:18962539-18963188 GCF_018294505.1 Triticum aestivum | reverse complement strand
GTCTGTTACAAAGGGATTTCATTTTTTAAACCTTATTTGAACTCCTGACTTTTTGTGTGTTCAAAATGCACCATTCAAAGCCACATCATCATTTTTCAATCCTTTCTGATTTCATTTGTTATTTCTCATGCATTTACTAATTATTTTGAGCTATAAGACCCTAAAATTGAAAAGCATTTCAAATGAACTCTGAAAAGGTTGAAAGTTGGCATGATATCATCATTTCATCCACATAGCATGTGCAAGAAAGTTGAGAGGGTTACGGCAAAAACTGGATGCACTTCGTGTACAAAACGGACAATCTCTTTCAAAGTATCAGGATTTCATCCGGATATTCGTCTGTTACAAAAGGGATTTCATTTTTTAAACCTTATTTGAAATCCTGACTTTTAGTGTGTTCAAAATGCACCATTCAAAGCCACATCATCATTTTTCAATCCTTTCTGACATCATTTGTTATTTTTCATGCATTGACTAATTATTTTGAGCTATAAGACCTTAAAATTGAAAAGCATTTCAAATGAACTCTGAAAAGGTTGAAAGTTGGCATGATATCATCATTTCATCCACATAGCATGTGCAAGAAAGTTGAGAGGGTTACGGCAGAAACTGGATGCACTACGTGTACAAAACGGACAATCTGTTTCAA
>NC_057814.1:18961603-18962529 GCF_018294505.1 Triticum aestivum | reverse complement strand
TTTCAATCCTTTCTGACTTCATTTCTTATTTTTCATGCATTTACTAATTATTTTGAGCTATAAGACCCTAAAATTGAAAAGCATTTCAAATGAACTCTGAAAAGGTTGAAAGTTGGCATGATATCATCATTTCATCGACATAGCATGTGCAAGAAAGTTGAGAGGGTTACGGCAAAAACTGGATGCACTTCGTGTACAAAACGGACAATCTGTTTCAAAGTATCAGGATTTCATCCGGAAACTCGTCTGTTACAAAGGGATTTCATTTTTTAAACCTTATTTGAACTCCTGACTTTTTGTGTGTTCAAAATGCACCATTCAAAGCCACATCATCATTTTTCAATCCTTTCTGACTTCATTTGTTCTTTTTCATGCATTTACTAATTATTTTGAGCTATAAGACCCTAAAATTGAAAAGCATTTCAAATGAACTCTGAAAAGGTTGAAAGTTGGCATGATATCATCATTTCATCCACATAGCATGTGCAAGAAAGTTGAGAGGGTTACGACAAAAACGGGATGCACTTCGTGTACAAAATGGACAATCTCTTTCAAAGTATCCGGATTTCATCCGGAAACTCGTGTGTTACAAAGGGATTTCATTTTTTAAACCTTATTTGAACTCCTGACTTTTTGTGTGTTCAAAATGCACCATTCAAAGCCATATCATCATTTTTCAATCCTTTCTGACTTCATTTCTTATTTTTCATGCATTTACTAATTATTTTGAGCTATAAGACCTTAAAATTGAAAAGCATTTTAAATGAACTCTGAAAAGGTTGAAAGTTGGCATGGTATCATCATTTCATCCACTTAGCATATGCAAGAAAGTTGAGAGGGTTAGGGCAAAAACTGGATGCACTTCGTGTACAAAACGGACAATCTCTTTCAAAGTATCAGGATTTCATCCGGAAACTCGTGTGTTA
>NC_057814.1:18958303-18961371 GCF_018294505.1 Triticum aestivum | reverse complement strand
TTATTTTTCATGCATTTACTAATTATTTTGAGCTATAAGACCCTAAAATTGAAAAGCATTTCAAATGAACTCTGAAAAGGTTGAAAGTTGGCATGATATCATCATTTCATCCAAATAGCATGTGCAGGAAAGTTGAGAGGGTTACGGCAAAAACTGGATGCACTTCGTGTACAAAACGGACAATCTCTTTCAAAGTATCAGGATTTCATCCGGAAACTCGTCTGTTACAAAGGGATTTCATTTTTTAAACCTTATTTGAACTCCTGACTTTTTGTGTGTTCAAAATGCACAATTCAAAGCCACATCATCATTTTTCAATCCTTTCTGACTTCATTTGTTATTTCTCATGCATTTACTAATTATTTTGAGCTATAAGACCCTAAAATTGAAAAGCATTTCAAATGAACTCTGAAAAGGTTGAAAGTTGGCATGATATCATCATTTCATCCACATAGCATGTGCAAGAAAGTTGAGAGGGTTACGGCAAAAACTGGATGCACTTCGTGTACAAAACAGACAATCTCTTTCAAAGTATCAGGATTTCATCCGGAAACTCGTCTGTTACAAAGGGATTTCATTTTTTAAACCTTATTTGAACTCCTGACTTTTTGTGTGTTCAAAATGCACCATTCAAAGCCACATCATCATTTTTCAATCCTTTCTGACTTCATTTGTTATTTTTCATGCATTTACTAATTATTTTGAGCTATAAGACCCTAAAATTGAAAAGCATTTCAAACGAACTCTGAAAAGGTTGAAAGTTGGCATGATATCATCATTTCATCCACATAGCATGTGCAAGAAAGTTGAGAGGGTTACGGCAAAAACTGGATGCACTTCGTGTACAAAACGGACAATCTCTTTCAAAGTATCAGGATTTCATCCGGAAACTCGTCTGTTACAAAGGGATTTCGTTTTTTAAACCTTATTTGAACTCCTGACTTTTTGTGTGTTCAAAATGCACCATTCAAAGCCACATCATCATTTTTCAATCCTTTCTGACTTCATTTGTTATTTTTCGTGCATTTACTAATTATTTTGAGCTATAAGACCCTAAAATTGAAAAGCATTTCAAATGAACTCTGAAAAGGTTGAAAGTTGGCATGATATCATCATTTCATCCACATAGCATGTGCAAGAAAGTTGAGAGGGTTACGGCAAAAACTGGATGCACTTCGTGTACAAAACGGACAATCTCTTTCAAAGTATCAGGATTTCATCCGGAAACTCGTGTGTTACAAAGGGATTTCATTTTTTAAACCTTATTTGAACTCCTGACTTTTTGTGTGTTCAAAATGCCCCATTCAAAGCCACATCATCATTTTTCAATCCTTTCTGACTTCATTTGTTATTTTTCATGCATTTACTAATTATTTTGAGCTATAAGACCCTAAAATTGAAAAGCATTTCAAATGAACTCTGAAAAGGTTGAAAGTTGGCATGATATCATCATTTCATCCACATAGCATGTGCAAGAAAGTTGAGAGGGTTACGGCAAAAACTGGATGCACTTCTTGTACAAAACGGACAATCTCTTTCAAAGTATCAGGATTTCATCCGGAAACTCGTCTGTTACAAAAGGATTTCATTTTTTAAACCTTATTTGAACTCCTGACTTTTTGTGTGTTCAAAATGCACCATTCAAAGCCACATCATCTTTTTTCAATCCTTTCTGACTTCATCTGTTATTTTCTTGCATTTACGAATTATTTTGAGCTATAAGACCCTAAAATTGAGAAGCATTTCAAATGAACTCTGAAAAGGTTGAAAGTTGGCATGATATCATCATTTCATCCACATAGCATGTGCAAGAAAGTTGAGAGGGTTACGGCAAAAACTGGATGCACTTCGTGTACAAAACGGACAATCTCTTTCAAAGTATCAGGATTTCATCCGGAAACTCGTCTGTTACAAAGGGATTTCATTTTTTAAACCTTATTTGAACTCCTGACTTTTTGTGTGTTCAAAATGCACCATTCAAAGCCACATCATCATTTTTCAATCCATTCTGACTTCATTTCTTATTTTTCATGCATTTACTAATTATTTTGAGCTATAAGACCTTAAAATTGAAAAGCATTTTCAAATGAACTCTGAAAAGGTTGAAAGTTGGCATGATATCATCATTTCATCCACATAGCATGTGCAGGAAAGTTGAGAGGGTTACGGCAAAAACTGGATGCACTTCGTGTACAAAACGGACAATCTCTTTCAAAGTATCAGGATTTCATTTGGAAACTCGTCTGTTACAAAGGGACTTCATTTTTTAAAACTTATTTGAACTCCTGACTTTTTGTGTGTTCAAAATGCACCATTCAAAGCCACATCATCATTTTTCAATCCTTTCTGACTTCATTTGTTATTTTTCATGCATTTACTAATTATTTTGAGCTATAAGACCCTAAAATTGAAAAGCATTTCAAATGAACTCTGAAAAGGTTGAAAGTTGGCATGGTATCATCATTTCATCCACTTAGCATATGCAAGAAAGTTGAGAGGGTTAGGGCAAAAACTGGATGCACTTCGTGTACAAAACGGACAATCTCTTTCAAAGTATCAGGATTTCATCCGGAAACTCGTGTGTTACAAAGGGATTTCATTTTTTAAAACTTATTTGAACTCCTAACTTTTTGTGTGTTCAAAATGCACCATTCAAAGCCACATCGTCATTTTTCAATCCTTTCTGACTTCATTTGTTATTTTTCATGCATTTACTAATTATTTTGAGCTATAAGACCCTAAAATTGAAAAGCATTTTAAATGAACTCTGAAAAGGTTGAAAGTTGGCATGATATCATCATTTCATCCACATAGCATGTGCAAGAAAGTTGAGAGGGTTACGGCAAAAACTGGATGCACTTCGTGTACAAAACGGACAATCTCTTTCAAAGTATCAGGATTTCATCCGGAAACTCGTCTGTTACAAAGGGATTTCATTTTTTAAACCTTATTTGAACTCCTGACTTTTTGTGTGTTCAAAATGCACCATTCAAAGCCACATCATCATTTTTCAATCCTTTCTGACTTCATTTGTTATTTTTCATGCATTTACTAATTATTTTGAGCTA
>NC_057814.1:18957365-18958203 GCF_018294505.1 Triticum aestivum | reverse complement strand
TTTCATCCACATAGCATGTGCAAGAAAGTTGAGAGGGTTACGGCAAAAACTGGATGCACTTCGTGTACAAAACGGACAATCTCTTTCAAAGTATCAGGATTTCATCCGGAAACTCGTCTGTTACAAAGGGATTTCATTTTTTTAAACTTATTTGAACTCCTGACTTTTTGTGTGTTCAAAATGCACCATTCAAAGCCACATCATCATTTTTCAATCCTTTCTGACTTCATTTGTTATTTTTCTAGCATTTACTACTTATTTTGATCTAGAAGACCCTAAAATTGAAAAGCATTTCAAATGAACTCTGAAAAGGTCGAAAGTTGGCATGATATCATCATTTCATCCACATAGAATGTGCAAGAAAGTTGAGAGGGTTACGGCAAAAACTGGATGCACTTCGTGTACAAACCGGACAATCTCTTTCAAAGTATCAGGATTTCATCCGGAAACTCGTCTGTTACAAAGGGATTTCATTTTTTAAAACTTATTTGAACTCCTGACTTTTTGTGTGTTCAAAATGCACCATTCAAAGCTACATCATCATTTTTCAATCCTTTCTGACTTCATTTCTTATTTTTCTTGCATTTACTAATTATTTTGAGCTAAAAGACCCTAAAATTGAAAATCAATTTCAAATGAACTCTGAAAATGTTGAAAGTTGGCATGATATCATCATTTCATCCACATAGCATGTGCAAGAAAGTTGAGAGGGTTACAACAAAAACTGGATGCACTTCGTGTACAAAGCGGACAATCTCTTTCAAAGTATCAGGATTTCATCCGGAAACTCGTCTGTTACAAAGGGATTTCATTTTTTAAAACTTATTTGAACTCCTGA
>NC_057814.1:18954660-18955596 GCF_018294505.1 Triticum aestivum | reverse complement strand
TTGAGAGGGTTACGGCAAAAAGTGGATGCACTTCGTGTACAAAACGGACAATCTCTTTCAAAGTATCAGGATTTCATACGGAAACCCATCTGTTACAAAGGGATTTCATTTTTTAAAACTTATTTGAACTCCTGACTTTTTGTGTGTTCAAAATTCAACATTCAAAGCCACATCATCATTTTTCAATCCTTTCTGACTTCATTTGTTATTTTTCATGCATTTACTAATTATTTTGAGCTATAAGACCATATAATTGAAAAGCATTTCAAATGAACTCTGAAAAGGTTGAAAGTTGGCATGGTATCATCATTTCATCCACATAGCATGTGCAAGATAGTTCAGAGGGTTACGGCACAAACTGGATGCACTTCGTGTACAAAATGAACGATCTCTTTCAAAGTATCAGTATTTCATACGAAAACTCGTCTGTTACAAAGGGATTTCATTTTTTAAAACTTATTTGAACTCCTGACTTTTTGTGTGTTCAAAATTCAACATTCAAAGCGACATCATCATTTTTCAATCCTTTCTGACTTCATTTGTTATTTTTCATGCATTAACTAATTATTTTGAGCTATAAGACCATAAAATTGAAAAGCATTTCAAATGAACTCTGAAAAGGTTGAAAGTTGGCATGGTATCATCATCTCATCCACATAGCATGTGCAAGATAGTTGAGAGGGTTACGGCAAAAACTGGATGCACTTCGTGTACAAAACGGACAATCTCTTTCAAAGTATCAGGATTTCATACGGAAACTCGTCTGTTACAAAGGGATTTCATTTTTTTTAAACTTATTTGAACTCCTGACTTTTTTTGTGTTCAAAATGCAGCATTCAAAGCCACATCATCATTTTTCAATCCTTTCTGACTTCATTTGTTATTTTTCATGCATTTACTATTTATTTTGAGCTATAAGACCCTAAAATTGGAAAG
>NC_057814.1:18953922-18954650 GCF_018294505.1 Triticum aestivum | reverse complement strand
GGTTACGGCAAAAACTGGATGCACTTCGTGTACAAAACGGACAATCTCTTTCAAGGTATTAGGATTTCATATGGAAATTCGTTTGAAAACTTATTTGAACTCCTGACTTTTTGTGTGTTCAAAACGCACCTTTCAAAGCCACAGCATCATTTTTCAATCCTTTCTGACTTCATTTGTTATTTTTCATGCATTTACTAATTATTTTGAGCTATAAGACCGTAAAATTGAGAAGCATTTCAAATGAACTCTGAAAAGGTTGAAAGTTGGCATGGTATCATCATTTCATCCACATAGCATGTGCAAGAAAGTTGAGACGGTTACGGCAAAAGCTGGATGCACTTCGTGTACAAAACGGACAATCTCTTTCAGAGTATCAGGATTTATACGGAAACTCGTCTATTACAAAAGGATTTCATTTTTTTAAACTTATTTGAACTCCTGACTTTTCGTGTGTTTAATATGCACCATTCAAAGCCACAACATCATTTTTCAATCCTTTCTGACTTCATTTATTATTTTTCATGCATTTACTAATTATTTTGAGGTATAAGACCCTAAAATTGAAAAGCATTTCAAATGAACTCTGAAAAGGTTGAAAGTTGGCATGGTATCATCATTTCATCCACATAGCATGTGCAAGAAAGTTGAGACGGGTACGACAAAAACTGCATGCACTTCGTGAACAAAACGGACAATCTCTTTCAAAGTATCAGGATTTCATATGGAAA
>NC_057814.1:18953179-18953892 GCF_018294505.1 Triticum aestivum | reverse complement strand
AAGGGATTTCATTTTTTAAAACTTATTTGAACTCCTGACTTTTTGTGTGTTCAAAATGCACCATTCAAAGCCACATCATCATTTTTCAATCCTTTCTGACTTCATTTGTTATTTTTCATGCATTTACTAATTATTTTGAGCTATAAGACCCTAAAATTGAAAAGCATTTCAAATGAACTCTGAAAAGGTTGAAAGTTGGCATGGTATCATCATTTCATCCACATTGCATGTGCTAGAATGTTGAGAGGGTCCCGGCAAAAACTTGATGCGCTTCGTGTACAAAACGGACAATCTCTTTCAAAGCATCAGGATTTCATACGGAAACTCATCTGTTACAAAGGGATTTCATTTTTTAAAACTTAGTTGAACTGCTGACTTTTTGTGTGTTCAAAATGCACCATTCAAAGCCACATCATCATTTTTCAATCCTTTCTAACTTCATTTGTTATCTTTCATGCATTTACTAATTATTTTGAGCTGTAAGACCCTAACATTGAAAAGCATTTCAAATGAACTCTGAAAAGGTTGAAAGTTGGCATGGTATCATCATTTCATCCACATAGCATGTGCAAGAAAGTTGAGAGGGTTAGGCCAAAAACTGGATGCACTTCGTGTACAAAACGGACAATCTCTTTCAAAGTATCAGGATTTCATACGGAAACTCGTCTGTTACAAAGGGATTTCATTTTTTTAAACTTATTCGAACTCCTGAC
>NC_057814.1:18947575-18952997 GCF_018294505.1 Triticum aestivum | reverse complement strand
ATAGCATGTGCAAGAAAGTTGATAGGGTTACGGCAAAAACTGGATGCACTTCGTGTACAAAACGGACAATCTCTTTCAAGGTATTAGGATTTCATATGGAAATTCGTTTGAAAACTTATTTGAACTCCTGACTTTTTGTGTGTTCAAAATGCACCATTCAAAGCCACATCATCATTTTTCAATCCTTTCTGACTTCATTTGTTATTTTTCATGCATTTACTAATTATTTTGAGCTATAAGACCCTAAAAATGAAAAGCATTTCAAAAGAACCCTGAAATGGTTGAAAGTTGGCATGGTATCATCATTTCATCCACATAGCATGTGCAAGAAAGTTGAGAGGGTCCCGGCAAAAACTGGATGCACTTCGTGTACAAAATGGACAATCTCTTTCAAAGCATCAGGATTTCATACGTAAACTCGTCTGTTACAAAGGGATTTCAGTTTTTAAAACTTATTTGAACTCCTGACTTTTTGTGTGTTCAAAACGCACCATTCAAAGCCACATCATCATTTTTCAAGCCTTTCTGACTTCATTTGTTATTTTTCATGCATTTACTAATTATTTTGAGCTATAAGACCATAAAATTGAAAATCATTTCTAATGAACTCTGAAAAGGTTGAAAGTTGGCATGGTATCATCATTTCATCCACATAGCATGTGCAAGAAAGTTGATAGGGTTACGGCAAAAACTGGACGCACTTCGTGTACAAAACGGACAATCTCTTTCAAAGCATCAGGATTTCATACGGAAACTCGTCTGTTACAAAGGGATTTCATTTTTTAAAACTTATTTGAACTCCTGACTTTTTGTGTGTTCAAAACGCACCATTCAAAGCCACATCATCATTTTTCAAGCCTTTCTGACTTCATTTGTTATTTTTCATGCATTTACTAATTATTTTGAGCTATAAGACCATAAAATTGAAAAGCATTTCTAATGAACTCTGAAAAGGTTGAAAGTTGGCATGGTATCATCATTTCATCCACATAGCATGTGCAAGAAAGTTGAGAGGGTTATGGCAAAAACTGGATGCACTTCGTGTACAAAACGGACAACCTCTTTCAAACTATCAGGATTTCATACGGAAACTCGTCTGTTACAAAGGGATTTCATTTTTTAAAACTTATTTGAACTCCTGACTTTTTGTGTGTTCAAAATGCACCATTCAAAGCCACATCATCATTTTTCAAGCATTTCTGACTTCATTTGTTATTTTTCATGGATTTACTAATTATTTTGAGCTATAAGACCATAAAATTGAAAAGCATTTCTAATGAACTCTGAAAAGGTTGAAAGTTGGCATGGTATCATCATTTCATCCACATAGCATGTGCAAGAAAGTTGATAGGGTTACGGCAAAAACTGGATGCACTTCGTGTACAAAACGGACAATCTCTGTCAAAGTATCAGGATTTCATACGGAAACTCGTCTGTTACAAAGGGATTTCATTTTTGAAAACTTATTTGAACTCCTGACTTTTTGTGTGTTCAAAATGCACCATTCAAAGCCATATCATCATTTTTCAATCCTTTCTGACTTCATTTGTTATTTTTCATGCATTTACTAATTATTTTGAGCTATAAGACCCTAAAATTGAAAAGCATTTCAAATGAACCCTGAAATGGTTGAAAGTTGGCATGGTATCATCATTTCATCCACATAGCATGTGCAAGAAAGTTGAGAGGGTCCCGGCAAAAACTGGATGCACTTCGTGTACAAAATGGACAATCTCTTTCAAAGCATCAGGATTTCATATGGAAACTCGTCTGTTACAAAGGGATTTCATTTTTTTAAACTTATTTGAACTCCTGACTTTTTGTGTGTTCAAAATGCACCATTCAAAGCCACATCATCATTTTTCAATCCTTTCTGACTTCATTTGTTATTTTTCATGCAATTACTAATTATTTTGAGCTATAAGACCATAAAATTGAAAAGCATTTCAAATGAACTCTGAAAAGGTTGAAGTTGGCATGGTATCATCATTTCATCCACATAGCATGTGCAAGAAAGTTGAGAGGGTTACGGCAAAAACTGGATGCACTTCGTGTACAAAACGGACAATCTCTTTAAAAGTATCAGGATTTCATACGGAAACTCGTCTGTTACAAAGGAATTTCATTTTTTAAAACTTATTTTAACTCCTGACTTTTTGTGTGTTCAAAACGCACCATTCAAAGCCACATCATCATTTTTCAATCCTTTCTGACTTCATTTGTTATTTTTCATGCATTTACTAATTATTTTGAGCTATAAGACCCTAAAATTGAAAAGCATTTCAAATGAACTCTGAAAAGGTTGAAAGTTGGCATGGTATCATCATTTCATCCATATAGCATGTGCAGGAAAGTTGAGAGGGTTACGACAAAAACTGGATGCACTTCGTGAACAAAGCGGACAATCTATTTCAAAGTATCAGGATTTCATACGGAAACTCGTCTGTTACAAAGGGATTTCATTTTTGAAAACTTATTTGAACTCCTGACTTTTTGTGTGTTCAAAATGCACCATTCAAAGCCACATCATCATTTCTCAATCCTTTCTGACTTCATTTGTTATTTCTCATGCATTTACTAATTATTTTGAGCCATAAGACCCTAAAATGGAAAAGCATTTCAAATGTACCCTGAAATGGTTGAAAGTTGGCATGGTATCATCATTTCATCCACATAGCATGTGCAAGAAAGTTGAGAGGGTCCCGGCAAAAACTGGATGCACTTCGTGTACAAAATGGACAATCTCTTTCAAAGCATCAGGATTTCATACGGAAACTCGTCTGTTACAAAGGGATTTCATTTTTTTAAACTTATTTGAACTCCTGACTTTTTGTGTGTTCAAAATGCACCATTCAAAGCCACATCATCATTTTTCAATCCTTTCTGACTTCATTTGTTATTTTTCATGCAATTACTAATTATTTTGAGCTATAAGACCATACAATTGAAAAGCATTTCAAATGACCTCTGAAAAGGTTGAAGTTGGCATGTTATCATCATTTCATCCACATAGCATGTGCAAGAAAGTTGAGAGGGTTACGGCAAAAATTGGATGAGCTTCGTGTACAAAACGGACAATCTCTTTAAAAGTATCAGGATTTCATACGGAAACTCGTCTGTTACAAAGGAATTTCATTTTTTAAAACTTATTTTAACTCCTGACTTTTTGTGTGTTCAAAATGCACCATCCAAAGCCACGTCATCATTTTTCAATACTTTCTGACTTTATTTGTTATTTTTCATGCATTTACTAATTATTTTGAGCTATAAGACCATAAAATTGAAAAGCATTTCAAATGAACTCTGAAAAGGTTGAAAGTTTGCATGGTATAATCATTTCATCCACATAGCATGTGCAAGAAAGTTGTGAGGGTTACGGCAAAAACTGCATGCACTTCGTGTACAAAACGGACGATCTCTTTTAGAGTATTAGGATTTCATACGGAAACTCGTCTGTTACAAAGGGATTTCATTTTTTAAAACTTATTTGAACTCCTGACATTTTGTGTGTTCAATATGCACCATTCAAAGCCACAACATCATTTTTCAATCCTTTCTGACTTCTTTTGTTATTTTTCATGCATTCACTAATTATTTTGAGCTATAAGACCCTAAAATTGAAAAGCATTTCAAGTGAACTCTGAAAAGGTTGAAAGTTGGAATGGTATCATCTTTTCATCCACATAGCATGTGCAAGAAAGTTGAGAGGGTTACGACAAAAACTGCATGCACTTCGTGAACCAAACGGACAATCTCTTTCAAAGTATCAGGGTTTCATACGGAAACTCGTCTGTTACAAAGGGATTTCATTTTTTAAAACTTATTTGAACTCCTGACTTTTTGTGTGTTCAAAATGCACCATTCAAAGCCACATCATCATTTTTCAATCCTTTCTAACTTCATTTGTTATTTTTCGTGCAATTACTAATTATTTTGAGCTATAAGACCATAAAATTGAAAAGCATTTCTAATAAACTCTGAAAAGGTTGAAAGTTGGCATGGTATCATCATTTCATCCACATAGCATATGCAAGAAAGTGGAGAGGGTTATGGCAAAAACTGGATGCACTTCGTCTACAAAACGGACAACCTCTTTCAAAGTATCAGGATTTCATACGGAAACTCGTCTGTTACAAAGGGATTTCATTTTTTAAAACTTATTTGAACTCCTGACTTTTTGTGTGTTCAAAATGCACCATTCAAAGCCACATCATCATTTTTCAATCCTTTCTGACTTCATTTGTTATTTTTCATGGATTTACTAATTATTTTGAGCTATAAGACCATAAAATTGAAAAGCATTTGAAATGAACTCTGAAAAGGTTGAAACTTGGCATGGTATCATCATTATATCCACATAGCATGTGCAAGAAATTTGAGAGGGTTACGGCAAAAACTAGATGCACTTCGTGTACAAAACGAATAATCTCTGTCAAAGTATTAGGATTTCATACGGAAACTTGTCTGTTACAAAGGGATTTCATTTTTTAAAACTTATTTGAACTCCTGACTTTTTGTGTGTTCAAAACGCACCATTCAAAGCCACATCATCATTTTTCAAGCCTTTCTGACTTCATTTGTTATTTTTCATGCATTTACTAATTATTTTGAGCTATAAGACCATAAAATTGAAAAGCATTTCTAATGAACTCTGAAAAGGTTGAAAGTTGGCATGGTATAATCATTTCATCCACATAGCATGTGCAAGAAAGTTGTGAGGGTTACGGCAAAAACTGCATGCACTTCGTGTACAAAACGGACAATCTCTTTTAGAGTATTAGGATTTCATACGGAAACTCGTCTGTTACAAAGGGATTTCATTTTTTAAAACTTATTTGAACTCCTGACATTTTGTGTGTTCAATATGCACCATTCAAAGCCACAACATCATTTTTCAATCCTTTCTGACTTTTTTGTTATTTTTCATGCATTCACTAATTATTCTGAGCTATAAGACCCTAAAATTGAAAAGCATTTCAAGTGAACTCTGAAAAGGTTGAAAGTTGGAATGGTATCATCATTTCATCCACATAGCATGTGCAAGAAAGTTGAGAGCGTTACGACAAAAACTGCATGCACTTCGTGAACCAAACGGACAATCTCTTTCAAAGTATCAGGATTTCATACGGAAACTCGTCTGTTACAAAGGGATTTCATTTTTTAAAACTTATTTGAACTCCTGACTTTTTGTGTGTTCAAAATGCACCATTCAAAGCCACATCATCATTTTTCAATCCTTTCTGACTTCATTTGTTATTTTTCATGCAATTACTAATTATTTTGAGCTATAAGACCATAAAATTGAAAAGCATTTCTAATGAACTCTGAAAAGGTTGAAAGTTGGCATGGTATCATCATTTCATCCACATAGCATGTGCAAGAAAGTTGAGAGGGTTATGGCAAAAACTGGATGCACTTCGTC
>NC_057814.1:18946487-18947324 GCF_018294505.1 Triticum aestivum | reverse complement strand
AAGGTTGAAAGTTGGCATGGTATCATCATTTCATCCACATAGCATGTGCAAGAAAGTTGAGAGGGTTACGGCAAAAAATGGATGCACTTCCTGAACAAAACGGACAATCTCTTTCAAAGTATCAGGATTTCATACGGAAACTCGTCTGTTACAAAGGGATTTTATTTTTTAAAACTTATTTGAACTCCTGAATTTTTGTGTGTTCAAAATGCACCATTCAAAGCCACATCATCATTTTTCAATCCTTTCTGACTTCATTTGTTATTTTTCATGGATTTACTAATTATTTTGAGCTATAAGACCATAAAATTGAAAAGCATTTGAAATGAACTCTGAAAAGGTTGAAACTTGGCATGGTATCATCATTATATCCACATAGCATGTGCAAGAAATTTGAGAGGGTTACGGCAAAAACTAGATGCACTTCGTGTACAAAACGAACAATCTCTTTCAAAGTATCAGGATTTCATACGGAAACTTGTCTGTTACAAAGGGATTTCATTTTTTAAAACTTATTTGAACTCCTGACTTTTTGTGTGTTCAAAACGCACCATTCAAAGCCACATCATCATTTTTCAAGCCTTTCTGACTTCATTTGTTATTTTTCATGCATTTACTAATTATTTTGAGCTATAAGACCATAAAATTGAAAAGCATTTCTAATGAACTCTGAAAAGGTTGAAAGTTGGCATGGTATCATCATTTCATCCACATAGCATGTGCAAGAAAGTTGAGAGGGTTATGGCAGAAACTGGATGCACTTCGTGTACAAAACGGACAACCTCTTTCAAAGTATCAGGATTTCATACGGAAACTCGTCTATTACAAAGGGATTTC
>NC_057814.1:18946185-18946477 GCF_018294505.1 Triticum aestivum | reverse complement strand
ATGCACCATTCAAAGCCACATCATCATTTTTCAATCCTTTCTGACTTCATTTGTTATTTTTCATGCATTTACTAATTATTTTGAGCTATAAGACCATAAAATTGAAAAGCATTTCAAATGAACTCTGAAAAGGTTGATACTTGGCATGGTATCATCATTATATCCACATAGCATGTGCAAGAAATTTGAGAGGGTTACGGCAAAAACTGGATGCACTTCGTGTACAAAACGAACAATCTCTTTCAAAGTATCAGGATTTCATACGGAAACTTGTCTGTTACAAAGGGATTTC
>NC_057814.1:18945640-18946175 GCF_018294505.1 Triticum aestivum | reverse complement strand
GGCAGAAACTGGATGCACTTCGTGTACAAAACGGACAACCTCTTTCAAAGTATCAGGATTTCATACGGAAACTCGTCTGTTACAAAGGGATTTCATTTTTTAAAACTTATTTGAACTCCTGACTTTTTGTGTGTTCAAAACGCACCTTGCAAAGCCACATCATCATTTTTCAATCCTTTCTGACTTCATTTGTTATTTTTCATGCATTTACTAATTATTTTGAGCTATAAGACCCTAAAATTGAAAAGCATTTCAAATGAACTCTGAAAAGGTTGAAAGTTGGCATGGTATCATCATTTCATCCACATAGCATGTGCAAGAAAGTTGAGAGGGTTACGGCAAAAAATGGATGCACTTCCTGAACAAAACGGACAATCTCTTTCAAAGTATCAGGATTTCATACGGAAACTCGTCTGTTACAAAGGGATTTCATTTTTTAAAACTTATTTGAACTCCTGACATTTTGTGTGTTCAATATGCACCATTCAAAGCCACATCATCATTTTTCAATCCTTTCTGACTTCATTTGTTATTT
>NC_057814.1:18944175-18944898 GCF_018294505.1 Triticum aestivum | reverse complement strand
ATGTGCAAGAAAGTTGAGAGGGTTACGGCAAAAAATGGATGCCCTTCCTGAACAAAACGGACAATCTCTTTCAAAGTATCAGGATTTCATACGGAAACTCGTCTGTTACAAAGGGATTTTATTTTTTAAAACTTATTTGAACTCCTGACTTTTTGTGTGTTCAAAACGCACCATTCAAAGCCACATCATCATTTTTCAATCCTTTCTGACTTCATTTGTTATTTTTCATGCATTTACTAATTATTTTGAGCTATAAGACCATAAAATTGAAAAGCATTTGAAATGAACTCTGAAAAGGTTGAAACTTGGCATGGTATCATCATTATATCCACATAGCATGTGCAAGAAATTTGAGAGGGTTACGGCAAAAACTGGATGCACTTCGTGTACAAAACGAACAATCTCTTTCGAAGTATCAGGATTTCATACGGAAACTTGTCTGTTACAAAGGGATTTCATTTTTTAAAACTTATTTGAACTCCTGACTTTTTGTGTGTTCAAAACGCACCATTCAAAGCCACATCATCATTTTTCAAGCCTTTATGACTTCATTTGTTATTTTTCATGCATTTACTAATTATTTTGAGCTATAAGACCATAAAATTGAAAAGCATTTCTAATGAACTCTGAAAAGGTTGAAAGTTGGCATGGTATCATCATTTCATCCACATAGCATGTGCAAGAAAGTTGAGAGGGTTATGGCAAAAACTGGATGCACTTCGT
>NC_057814.1:18938583-18940519 GCF_018294505.1 Triticum aestivum | reverse complement strand
AAAGGGATTTCATTTTTTAGAACTTATTTGAACTCCTGACTTTTTGTTTGTTCAAAATGCACCATTCAAAGCCACATCATCATTTTTAAATCCTTTCTGACTTCATTTGTTATTTTTCATGCAATTACTAATTATTTTGAGCTATAAGACCATAAAATTGAAAGGCATTTCAAATGACCTATGAAAATGTTGAAGTTGGCATGGTATCATCATTTCATCCACATAGCATGTGCAAGAAAGTTGAGAGGGTTACGGCAAAAACTGGATGCACTTCGTGTACAAAACGGACAATCTCTTTAAAAGTATCAGGATTTCATACGGAAACTCGTCTGTTACAAAGGAATTTCATTTTTTTAAACTTATTTTAACTCCTGACTTTTTGTGTGTTCAAAACGCACCAATCAAAGCCACGTCATCATTTTTCAATACTTTCTGACTTCGTTTGTTATTTTTCATGCATTTACTAATTATTTTGAGCTATAAGACCATAAAATTGAAAAGCATTTCAAATGAACTCTGAAAAGGTTGAAAGTTTGCATGGTATAATCATTTCATCCACATAGCATGTGCAAGAAAGTTGTGAGGGTTACGGCATAAACTGCATGAACTTCGTGTACAAAACGGACAATCTCTTTTAGAGTATCAGGATTTCATACGGAAACTCGTCTGTTACAAAGGGATTTCATTTTTTAAAACTTATTTGAACTCCTGACATTTCGTGTGTTCAATATGCACCATTCAAAGCCACAAAATCATTTTTCAATCCTTTCTGACTTCATTTGTTATTTTTCATGCATTCACTAATTATTTTGAGCTATAAGACCCTAAAATTGAAAAGCATTTCAAGTGAACTCTGAAAAGTTTGAAAGTCGGCATGGTATCATCATTTCATCCACATAGCATGTGCACGAAAGTTGAGAGGGTTACGACAAAAACTGCATGCACTTCGTGAACCAAACGGACAATCTCTTTCAAAGTATGAGGATTTCATACGGAAACTCGTCTGTTACAAAGGGATTTTTTTTTAAACTTATTTAAACTCCTGACTTATTGTGTGTTCAAAATGCACCATTCAAAGCCACATCGTCATATTTCAATCCTTTCTGACTTCATTTGTTATTTTTCATGCATTTACTAATTATTTTGAGCTATAAGAGCATTTCAAATGAACTCTGAAAAGGTTGAAAGTTGGCATGGTATCATCATTTCATCCACATAGCATGTGCAAGAAAGTTGAGAGGGTTACGACAAAAACTGCTTGCACTTCGTGACAAAAACGGACAATCTCTTTCAAAGTATCAGGATTTCATACGGAAACTCCTCTGTTACAAAGGGATTTCATTTTTTAAACTTATTTGAACTCCTGACTTTTTGTGTGTTCAAAATGCGCCATTCAAAGCCACATCATCATTTTTCAATCCTTTCTGACTTCATTTGTTATTTTTCATGCATTTATTAATTATTTTGAGCTATAAGACCCTAAAATTGAAAATCATTTCAAATGAACTCTGAAAAGGTTGAAAGTTGGCATGGTATCATCATTTCATCCAGATAGCATGTGCAAGAAAGTTGAGAGGGTCCCGGCAAAAACTGCATGCACTTCGGGTACAAAACGGCAATCTCTTTCAAAGTATCAGGATTTCATACGGAAACTTGTCTGTTACAAAGGGATTTCATTTTTTAAAACTTGTTTGAACTCCTGAATTTTTGTGGGTTCAAAATGCACCATTCAAAGCCACATCATCATTTTTCAATCCTTTCTGACTTCATTTGTTATTTTTCATGCATTTACTAATTATTTTGAGCTATAAGACCATAAAATTGAAAAGCATTTCAAATGAACTCTGAAAAGGTTGAAACTTGGCATGGTATCATCATTATATCCACATAGCATGTGCAAGAAATTTGAGAGGGTTACGGCAAAAACTGGATGCAC
>NC_057814.1:18937337-18937749 GCF_018294505.1 Triticum aestivum | reverse complement strand
TTTGAACTCCTGACTTTTTGTGTGTTCAAAATGCACCATTCAAAGCCACATCATCATTTTTCAATCCTTTCTGACTTCATTTGTTATTTTTCATGCATTTACTAATTATTTTGAGCTATAAGACCCTAAAATTGAAAAGCATTTCAAATGAACTCTGATAAGGTTGAAAGTTGGCATGGTATCATCATTTCATCCACATAGCATGTGCAAGAAAGATGAGAGGGTCCCGGCAAAAACTGGATGCGCTTCGTGTACAAAACGGACAATCTCTTTCAAAGCAACAGGATTTCATACGGAAACTCGTCTGTTACAAAGGGATTTCATTTTTTAAAACTTATTTGAACTCCTGACTTTTTGTTTGTTCAAAATGCACCATTCAAAGCCACATCATCATTTTTCAATCCTTTCTGAC
>NC_057814.1:18936824-18937327 GCF_018294505.1 Triticum aestivum | reverse complement strand
GTTACAAAGGGATTTCATTTTTTAAAACTTATTTGAACTCCTGACTTTTTGTGTGTTCAAAACGCACCTTTCAAAGCCACATCATCATTTTTCAATCCTTTCTGACTTCATTTGTTATTTTTCATGCATTTACTAATTATTTTCAGCTATAAGACCCAAAAATTGAAAAGCATTTCAAATGAACTCTGAAAAGGTTGAAAGTTGGCATGGTATCATCATTTCATCCACATAGCATGTGCAAGAAAGTTGAGAGGGTTACGACAAAAACTGCTTGCACTTCGTGAAAAAAACGGACAATCTCTTTCAAAGTATCAGGATTTCATACGGAAACTCGTCTGTTACAAAGGGATTTCATTTTTTAAACTTATTTGAACTCCTGACTTTTTGTGTGTTCAAAATGCGCCATTCAAAGCCACATCATCATTTTTCAATCCTTTCTGACTTCATTTGTTATTTTTCATGCATTTATTAATTATTTTGAGCTATAAGACCCTAAAATTGAA
>NC_057814.1:18935551-18936814 GCF_018294505.1 Triticum aestivum | reverse complement strand
GTGTACAAAACGGACAATCTCTTTCAAAGCAACAGGATTTCATACGGAAACTCGTCTGTTACAAAGGGATTTCATTTTTTAAAACTTATTTGAACTCCTGACTTTTTGTTTGTTCAAAATGCACCATTCAAAGCCACATCATCATTTTTCAATCCTTTCTGACTTCATTTGTTATTTTTCATGCAATTACTAATTATTTTGAGCTATAAGACCATAAAATTGAAAAGCATTTAAAATGACCTCTGAAAAGGTTGAAGTTGGCATGGTATCATCATTTCATCCACATAGCATGTGCAAGAAAGTTGAGAGGGTTACGGCAAAAACTGGATGCACTTCATGTACAAAACGGACAATCTCTTTAAAAGTATCAGGATTTCATACGGAAACTCGTCTGTTACAAAGGAATTTCATTTTTTTAAACTTATTTTAACTCCTGACTTTTTGTGTGTTCAAAACGCACCATTCAAAGCCACGTCATCATTTTTCAATACTTTCTGACTTCATTTGTTATTTTTCATGCATTTACTAATTATTTTGTGCTATAAGACCATAAAATTGAAAAGCATTTCAAATGAACTCTGAAAAGGTTGAAAGTTTGCATGGTATAATCATTTCATCCACATAGCATGTGCAAGAAAGTTGTGAGGGTTACGGCAAAAACTGCATGCACTTCGTGTACAAAACGGACAATCTCTTTTAGAGTATCAGGATTTCATACGGAAACTCGTCTGTTACAAAGGGATTTCATTTTTTAAAACTTATTTGAACTCCTGACATTTTGTGTGTTCAATATGCACCATTCAAAGCCACAACATCATTTTTCAATCCTTTCTGACTTCATTTGTTATTTTTCATGCATTCACTAATTATTTTGAGCTATAAGACCCTAAAATTGAAAAGCATTTCAAGTGAACTCTGAAAAGGTTGAAAGTTGGCATGGTATCATCATTTCATCCACATAGCATGTGCAAGAAAGTTGAGTGGGTTACGACAAAAACTGGATGCACTTCGTGAAAAAAACCGACAATCTCTTTCAAAGTATCAGGATTTCATACGGAAACTTGTCTGTTACAAAGGGATTTCATTTTTCAAAACTTATTTGAACTCCTGACATTTTGTGTGTTCAATATGCACCATTCAAAGCCACATCATCATTTTTCAAGCCTTTCTGACTTCATTTGTTATTTTTCATGCATTTACTAATTATTTTGAGCTATAAGACCATAAAATTGAAAAGCATTTCTAATGAACTCTGAAAAGGTT
>NC_057814.1:18932501-18933768 GCF_018294505.1 Triticum aestivum | reverse complement strand
GTTACAAAGGGATTTCATTTTTTAAAACTTATTTGAACTCCTGACTTTTTGTGTGTTCAAAACGCACCTTTCAAAGCCACATCATCATTTTTCAATCCTTTCTGACTTCATTTGTTATTTTTCATGCATTTACTAATTATTTTCAGCTATAAGACCCAAAAATTGAAAAGCATTTCAAATGAACTCTGAAAAGGTTGAAAGTTGGCATGGTATCATCATTTCATCCACATAGCATGTGCAAGAAAGTTGAGAGGGTTACGACAAAAACTGCTTGCACTTCGTGAAAAAAACGGACAATCTCTTTCAAAGTATCAGGATTTCATACGGAAACTCGTCTGTTACAAAGGGATTTCATTTTTTAAACTTATTTGAACTCCTGACTTTTTGTGTGTTCAAAATGCGCCATTCAAAGCCACATCATCATTTTTCAATCCTTTCTGACTTCATTTGTTATTTTTCATGCATTTATTAATTATTTTGAGCTATAAGACCCTAAAATTGAAGATCATTTCAAATGAACTCTGAAAAGGTTGAAAGTTGGCATGGTATCATCATTTCATCCACATAGCATGTGCAAGAAAGTTGAGAGGGTCCCGGCAAAAACTGCATGCACTTCGTGTACAAAACAGCAATCTCTTTCAAAGTATCAGGATTTCATACGGAAACTTGTCTGTTACAAAGGGATTTCATCTTTTAAAACTTATTTGAACTCCTGAATTTTTGTGTGTTCAAAATGCACCATTCAAAGCCACCTCATCATTTTTCAATCCTTTCTGACTTCATTTGTTATTTTTCATGCATTTACTAATTATTTTGAGCTATAAGACCATAAAATTGAAAAGCATTTCAAATGAACTCTGAAAAGGTTGAAACTTGGCATGGTATCATCATAATATCCACATAGCATGTGCAAGAAATTTGAGAGGGTTACGGCAAAA
This sequence comes from Triticum aestivum, assembly GCF_018294505.1. Taxonomy (NCBI): domain Eukaryota; kingdom Viridiplantae; phylum Streptophyta; class Magnoliopsida; order Poales; family Poaceae; genus Triticum; species Triticum aestivum. Next base: position 18,932,830 of record NC_057814.1, on the reverse strand, counting down.
ACTGGATGCACTTCGTGTACAAAACGAACAATCTCTTTCAAAGTATCATGATTTCATACGGAAACTTGTCTGTTACAAAGGGATTTCATTTTTTAAAACTTATTTGAACTCCTGACTTTTTGTGTGTTCAAAACGCACCATTCAAAGCCACATCATCATTTTTCAAGCCTTTCTGACTTCATTTGTTATTTTTCATGCATTTACTAATTATTTTGAGCTATAAGACCATAAAATTGAAAAGCATTTCTAATGAACTCTGAAAAGGTTGAAAGTTGGCATGGTATCATCATTTCATCCACATAGCATGTGCAAGAAAGTTGAGAGGGTTA